>NC_059369.1:46795000-46802500 GCF_019703515.2 Myxocyprinus asiaticus
ATCTGGAGCCTTTGTTTTGGATGTAGCCGAGCAGTACTTGTGTGAAAACATTGAGGTCGCAAGGCTGCTATCGACACCGCAGCATTTAAGCTCCTCTCGCTGGGGAAACTGCTTCTAGATTACACTTGGGTTCTTTTGGATTTCACTTCTCATTAGCGCTGCGGTCACCCAAACCGTAACAATATGCCAGTCACAGCAGGAGAGAGTGGTGAGCAAACACCCTTTGACGGAAGTGCTCACAGTATTCCCAAACGCTTGATCAGACTAGACGAGGCGATGAGTCCGAAATAATCAACCATTATGTTTTCTTCAGTCATAATTGTATTAAAATCAATGGGAGAAATTGGAACGCCCAGTATGGCCCGCCTTATAGGTAAAATTATTTACAGATATCGTCTGTCAGCCAACTAGATAACGTGCATGCGCAGTAGCTGAATGGAATTATGTTCTTTGAATTGATCGTAGTCTTGACCAACAGTTTTGGAGATTTCTGTCTTTCTCCATTCAAGTATACAAGAGCTGCACTTTAGCTGCCCGGGAGCGATCAAAAGATGGCCACTGATTAGACTGACTTTCCTTGAAAGGACTTTGATATAAATTCTTAGCTTAGAATGTCGATACAGTATTGTGAGGTAAAGTATTGCAGTAGTTTGAAAAATCACCTGAACTCCAGGATCTGTCCTTCGCCTCACTTCCTGTCTACATCCTCTACTGATCATAGACACGAGAGACCAGCCTTTGCCAGAGATCAGCTTACACATGATGAGTCTCACTGACACCAATTACAATCATTCCAGCAAGTCTGACTGACGTCCTCGAGCTGCTGTTAAACTGGATCAGGCATCGGCTCAAGCCTTCATACAGTCATCACGCAACCTGAGAGCCTCAGCTCTACCTGATCCACCTCTGGAGCTCCAGGTGTTTCTCTCTCATCCTGATCTCAGACCTCCTCGCCCGCTGGTCCTGGCACGAGTCTTCACGCTCCACTGTTGAGTCTGAGCTGCAGGCCGTGATGTTTGTTTTCTCTGGACCAACGCAGCATTCAGAACTCTTGCAACTTCTTTCAAGTGATTCAGAGGTGTAACTGAAGCACAATGGCTCTCGTGTCCGTCTGTTATTCAGAAGGGTGAAGATCTAATTTGACGAGTGGTTCGAGAAAACGAGAAACATGCCCTGGAAGTCCTTTTGGAAAAAAAGTGTCTCCCAAAATGCATTAATGTTTAATATTTCTATAGCAATTTAAACAAATCCTTAACCTTAATTATTAAGTTCTGGCACACAACTCATCCTGCACTGTTTGTGGATGTGGATGAGTCCCAGAGAGGTATGATATAATCTTTTTATGGTGATCAAACTTATGATTCTTGTCTGTCATAGATTTACATTTATTGAGGGAATCAAGTCATATCTAGAAAGCATAATATCACAGAGACTTGAAGGTGCATGACTCTTTTCACTTGGGCCAGTCCATCTTTTTTTTTCTCTCTCTCTCCCTTTTTCTCCCCAATTTGGAATACCCAATTCCCAATGCGCTCTAAGTCCTTGTGGTGGTGTAATGACTTGCCTCAATCCGGGTGGCGGAGGCTGAATCTCGGTTGCCTCCGCATCTGATCACGTGGCTTGTTGAGCGCGTTACCGTAGAGACGTAGCGCGTGTGGAGGCTTCACGATATTCTCCGCGGCATCCACACACAACACACCATGCGCCCCACCGAGAGCGAGAACCACATTATAGCGACCACGAGGAGGTTACCCCATCTGACTCTACCCTCCCTAGCAACTGGGCCAATTTGGTTGCTTAGGAGACCCGGCTGGAGTCACTCAGCACGCCCTGGATTCGAACTCATGACTCCAGGGGTGGTAGTCCGCATCAATGCTCGCTGAGCTACCCAGGCCCCCTGGGCCAGTGCATCTTTAACTTTTAAAACCATCTGTGCTTTTATTTTGACATTTTGAACACTCCATGAAGTCCTGTAAGTGTCGATATGTAGGCTAGTTCATATCTGGTGAAATGCTCCTCCGGTGCCATTCTAAATGCATGTTTTAAGTTAACCGAACTATTGACCATCTGAGATTTTGTCTGTGTGTAGCTCTCACATATTGCACATTGCTCAAAGCTTAAATAGAAAATAGCCGTGTGCGCCTCACCAGCATGCGTGTGCTGTATGTGTGTCAACAGAGCAGCGCAATTCACTAATGCACAGCGCATGCATACAATATATTTACTTATTAAACACACCCTTTTGCCATTCATAAAGCTATCACAAGTCTTCAGGTGGCTTTGAATAAAATGCATGACTATGAACTACTTTAATGGTGTTTTTATGGTTCTTTTATGTCATTTTGAAGCGTGACAGTAATGGACATGACTAACACACAGTATCGGATTTGGATCGGGGTCGTCAGATATCCGATCCATCTAAAAACTTAAATATCGGAGTCAATACAGATCCAGGCATCATATCTAGTTTATTGTAAAGCATCTCTTGACTTTTCTCAGTTTCCATCTGTTTCCATTGGTGATGAGGGGATACGCTTGCTGTTGGCGACCATGCAAGTGTACTAGTTAGCAGCAGATGATCAAAGACTTTGGCTCTGCATCACATATTGACACCAGTAAACTCTCACACTCTCATTTGAGATATCACACTCTTGTAAATATGTTTCCTGTGGATCGCTGCTATTTGACTCATTCTGTGTTAATTGCACTCTCGATGGCTGCAGGGACTCATTATTCAGTGGCTCGTACGGCACATTATCACACGTGTGGTGTATTTAATTACCATGCTGTATGTCATCTCTCACACTCACTGAGGAGACTCATTCCGCTCGAGTTCAGCTCATCTTCATGCGTGTAGACATACATTCATGCTCACGGGGGTTCGACAGTGTATGTTTCTCAGTGAGATACGACCGCCTAGAGTTTGAATGACATGAACTTTGGCTTGAATGACTGTAGGAGGAATAATGTAACTGCCTAGTTCATTTGTGTGCACGTGTTTGTTGTTTAACTTGCCTTTAGGGCTCTATCAGGCATGTTGGGTGGAATGAAGCAGACATCGTGGGCTCAGTATGTGTCTGTTTCTCCAGAGTTATCCGGCCCGCCTCCTTCGACTCTCCCAGCGTGGCTGTATTCTTTTATTAGGCTCTGCTCAAGCATACTGAGATATTCCCAGAGCCAGGCCAATTAAAAATGACAAACAAAAACATACTCCAAGTCACTGTGTCATTGTTTAATGAAATATTGGAACGCATGGTATTTTTTAGCGTGACACTTCTACGCCAATAACTTGCACCAAGCACTATGTTGCATGTTTTTGTCTTTTTGTTTTTATTCTTCTATCTAATGGTCTTGTGCTCTATAGTATTCCATGAATGATTCCACTGGACAACACTGGGATCTCTCATTTCTCTCCTCAAATCCTCTCTTCTGTTTTCGTGGGGGTGATTTAAAACTTCATTTCTCACCTTTTCTTCACTTCTGCTCCCTAACATCCTTTACTGTTGGAATGTATCAGAAGCAGAGAAACACAGTTGACCAGATACATTATTTTTCTAGTTGTCAGAATGACAGAAGGCGTTTTAAATTATCTGGCAATGTTTTTTTTTTTTTTTAAGACTAGCTGTATTGAATGATTTTGTCAGTGTATGTTGCTGCAGTGCTCTCGCATCAGTACTTGCTATCAGTCTGATTTACTTTCTCTGTTCTAGACCAATTTCAGAAGCACTTTCTATGTGTATTTGTATGTTTGTTTTGTCTCGAGTCACCTGTAGGGATGCCGCGTGTGAGTTTTTGAAGGTTAGATTACCGTCTGAGAAAAAATCGTGGATGTTTTACGATTATTTGCACATTTTCTTAATATGCAACAGCACTGAGGCAAAAAAAAATGTATATCATATCTCAATTAAATGTGTTAGTGGACATATTTCTGAGGGATATATGGATTCTAAGGGCAGCCCTACAAAAGAAAAACTGATAAATACACAAAAAAAAAACAATAGGTGGTATATAGAGACGCTCCAATCTAGGGCACAACACCACATATGCATCCCGAGTTCAGTGATGTGCTAATGTACCCAGAGTGCTTCAGAAGTGCATAAAAGTGAGATTATTGTGGATGTGCAACATAGTTCACGGCATCCAACAGTTTTTTCTTCCGTCGATCGGACTCCTCTGTTACATTTTGGAACCTTCAGTTTCACGTTCAGTTTGTGACACCTGGCCATTAAAGCACCACAGGGCCACCGTCCGTAACCATAGCAACAGCCCCAGTACCCACACATGCACAAGAGTTTCACATTTAGGCTTACAAAATCTTCCAAAAAACTCTTTTATATTGTATATTATTTACTGTATACATGATATAATATTTTGCCACGTGTAAATAAAGCATTTCACGGTTTTAACCGTAGATTCTAAATTCTTGCGGTTAAATTAACCGTGATATTTTTAATCGCGGTTAACAGTAAAACTGTATAATCGCGGCATACTTAGTCACCTGTATTTTTTGTAGAATTTGCTGCTTGGCAGAAATATTTCTCATGACAGAAAGCATGAAAGCCATAAACACAGATATTTTATTTAAACTGTCATCAAATATCTAATAGTATGGTATATACTGCTTCACGGGCCTGCACGACAGATCATTTTCCATTTGACCCACTTGTTGAAGAAGCTGGATTGGCATGGCTGAAGCGTCTCACAGGGTCATCTGTGTCTTCAAGCATTCTTCACTTATTTTCCTTTTTTTAATGGTTTTGTTTAATCTTAGGCCTTTATGATTTAGGGACTTGGGTCTCCATGAGCTCACAGTTCTTATGTATGAACAGGAACAGATGTTTTAATCATTCCCCTTCACTCAGTTTCTGTGGGAAAGCCAATGATCTGTTGATTGACACACATTTGGTGCCCCTTTACACTCGCTTACATGGAGCTACATGGAGGTCCCTGTCTTTCTGTCGAGGATTTATTTGTTTTTGGTGAAGGGTGTGGTGCATGTCCTGAGTTTTTCTAAATACAGAGCAGAAGTTGGAATCAGTGTTTCTCTCTTTCAGTCCAATCAAACCCTCAGTTCATCCCTGTGCCGTGAATGTTGAGTTAGTTTTGTAAACTCTTAAGGCAGAATGTCAAGAAATGAAAGACCTTGATGAGGTGAAAGAGTAAAAGTAGATTTCTGAAGAATATGTGACTGGTGCTTGACATGATTGCCAAGGCGTTGCTATGCACTTAGTGCTTATTAGCACATTTCTGTGCAGTTGCTAGGGTGTTTTTAGTGGTTGCTAGGGTTTTGCAGACCTTTGTTTTATTGGACAAGAAAAAGTAGCTTCATATCATGTGACCCACGTTTTGTTTTTGACCATTGAAAAAGTTATTGTGTTATAGCCACACCAGCTTTGGAAAAACAACACAAAACAAGTTTTTATTACATTTTTGGACTCCATTGGGATATAATGCAACAAGAGGTGCTGAAGTCAACTGATTTTAGTAATAGATCAACATATCTCAGTGTAAAAATAAAATAATGATGCTGACACTTTTATAAGGTTATTGTAAGGTCATTAATCAAAAGTGAAACTTGACAGTGTAAAGTTAGTACTTGTGTGTCCTGTCTCTTTATTTCACAACATACACAGCAGTTTACAACATGACAAATAACATCCAGAAGGCTCACACTTGCTCTCGTGTCTGATGTGTGTGTGAATTTCAGCTTTGACCTCTCTGTGACCTTTCATCAGGAGTGCTGTGTCAGACTCCGAGATCAGAACAGAACAAGTGATGTAATGTGAGACCTAATCTGATCTTCACTCCTCAAAGCAATGTCAGCGAAGAGAGAGTTTTGGAATATTTGTACTTTTATAGATTGTGGTCACAATGCAGGATAAAATGATTTCCATCGGCTGATAACAATATCTAGATATTAATGTGGTGCATGATAAGTATATACAATTGTAATACAATTCAACAACGTTAAAACTAACATTTATTTTGCATTATAATATATATGTATATATATTTGGTAGAATATGGAACTGGCACAAGGGAAGACTGAGGCCTCGTCCACACTAACAGTTTGTGTTTGAAAACACATTTTGCTGCGTTTATGGCTCTCATTCACACTTTTGAAAATAATGTCCATAAATGCATACTTTATGCTGACGTTATAAAACAAAAAACATGTTCCTGTAGCTCAACTGGTAGTGCATGGCGCTAGCAATGCCAAGACCATGGGTTCGATTCCCCGGGAACACTAATTGATACAACGTTAAAGTCGATTTGGATAAAAGCGTCTGCTAAATGCATAAATGTAAATGTGGAGTTAATGTGGACGTGACCTAAACCTTCTCTTAATTTGCCAGCAAACATGGTTAATTATGTTTGATATCATCTTTTAAATCAGCTGATGCCTATAATATTAAAATAGCCAACTTTTGGTCGATTTGTCCACTTGAACGATATATTGGTGTATCGCTAATTAAAAACAGTGGAAATATATATATCTCGATGTGATGCACCAATATCTTTTGAGGATAGTTCAGTCACAAACTCTTTTTT
This sequence comes from Myxocyprinus asiaticus, assembly GCF_019703515.2. Classification (NCBI taxonomy): domain Eukaryota; kingdom Metazoa; phylum Chordata; class Actinopteri; order Cypriniformes; family Catostomidae; genus Myxocyprinus; species Myxocyprinus asiaticus. Next base: position 46,801,553 of record NC_059369.1, read on the forward strand.
TTTTTTTTCTTCACACAGCCGTGCTATCAAAACCAACCAGGACCTTCTCCCCGAAACACCTTGGACCAACATCTTCTACGATGACTTCTGGGGGACGCTTCTCACCCACAGCGGCAGCCACAAGTCGTACCGGCCGCTCTGCACGCTCTCCTTCCGCCTGAACTACGCCCTGAGCGGCCTGAACCCCTGGAGCTATCACCTGATCAACGTGCTCCTCCACTGCGCCGCCGCCGCACTCTTCTCCAGCTTCTCCGGCCTGCTGCTGGGGTCGGGCCGCTGGAGCCTGCTGGCCGGGCTTCTCTTCGCCGCTCACCCCATACACACCGAGGCCGTGGCGGGTGTCGTGGGTCGGGCCGACGTGGGAGCAGCTCTTTTCTTCCTCTTGTCCCTGCGCTGCTACATTCGGTACTGCTCCCTGAGGACGAGCGGTGCGCACGGGCGGAGCTGGGTGTGGTTCTTGGGCACTTTGGCTTGTGCTTCCTGTAGCATGCTGTGGAAGGAGCAGGGCGTAACAGTACTCGCTGTGGCAGCCATGTACGACGTGTTTGTCTTCCATCGGCTGAAGTTGCAGCAGGTTCTCGCACTCTTCCGAAAGGTAAACAGCGCTTTCCACCGTTACTGAAGACCAGCTGTGGGTTTATGAATGTATCTGATTTCCTCAATATGTTTGAAAGAGGACAGTAGATGTGTATAATAGTGTTTCGTTTGGTTTTCATCAGAGTGAAATTTGCAGAGCATTTCCGTCATGTGTGCTCAGCTGGGTGATCCGTAACAAATTATGTTGTTTTTTCCATAACACACTACAAAAAACCAAGAGCAGAGGACAATCAAAACAAAATTGTTGTTTGATTGGTGTATTTACACACATCTGACAAAGATCCGTTTGTGTTTTCACATGGCAGCACATGACGGACTGTAATTACGTTAAAGTTTCTGCAGCATATCAAA
>NC_059369.1:46805000-46837500 GCF_019703515.2 Myxocyprinus asiaticus
AAAAAAAAAAAAGGAAAATAAATCATATTTTGCATAAGCTTTAGGGTGCAATATTTAAACATTTTCATGTAATATTCATCTTTTCTTTGCCAATGTGTGAACGGCTTGTAACGCAACTTAAAAATGAGCTCTTCCCGGACTTCCTAGGTTGCCTATTAAAGCCTGTAGACTGATTTTCATTCGAAGGGAGCGGGTCACTTTTACTGGGAAAATCCAAAGTGTGACGTTTATGTGCACTCCCGAGAGCCTCAGTGCGTCTCTTCCGCTATTCAACAGCAACAACAAACTGCAACACTAGGTAACGTTATCTTAGAGATGAAATCCAGCAAACGTCCGGCTCCCAGCACAACACCGACTCCTACACAAACTCAGAGTAACCCAAAAAAACATTTATCTACTGAATCCAGTCTGGCTAAGCGGGAACATGATCGTGGTTGAGTGAAAACTAGAGTGAACATCGGCAGGACATTTGATTCCTGGAGGGACCTTCGTTCGGTTTTGGGGATCAAAACTGACCCTGAATTGGCGTTCTTCTTATTGGACAGGTAAACTTCCATAACTGCAAAGCATGTGAAATATAGTGCCATAAGGATTGATCTGTGTCATTTTAGCTAAACTACAATAACACATGAAATGAATGCTAGACAATGTTCAAGATAATGCAGAAAGCTCCGTTCATTAGTGTAACGTAACTTGATTATACAGAAAAAATATACAATCTATTATTATAAAACAATAGCGCATCCATATATCAAAATGACAGTTGTGATCGCATCAATACTGAATTGTGTCAACATATTTATAATGTACAGTCTATTTTATAAACAGTTACTGTCATCATCCACCAAATTTAGCTAACAGCTATTGATAAAGCTGACTAGCTAGCTAACGCTGACATAGGCTATCGTATAAATGCAGTCAATATATCATGCAAAGAAAAGTGATTACTTTAAACTACAGTCTCGCATAGTCAGACCTATATCCACACTTTATATGAGCCCTGTTCCAGCACTGGAGAGTCAAATATAATATACAGTCTCAAAGTTTGTAGAAAAACAATCAGAACTGTGTAATTTTAATTATGCTATCTCATCTGTCAGCATGATGTCGGTGAATCACGTTCAGTCTCTTTGTACGTTACGTCATTGTTTTGGTCGATGCTCGTTCGTGTCCCTATGGAGTGTGTGCGCGAGCACGAGCAACAGGCTGCAGTTCACTTAACGGCCACAGGTGTCACTAATAACAAGTGTTTCTGAATCTTACATACTGCACCTTTAAGTGTGTCATTTCTTTGACACTAGTGCTATTTAAGCAAATTTCAAAAATAATATTCTTTTTCCCCAAACAGTTCCTCCTCATCGACCACTGGGCAAACAGTTAGTCCCGCCCTCAAACTCACACTATTGGTTGATTCAGTGTTGTTTTGATGGGTTGATCGGGACACTCAAACAAACAGGAATGCAAGCGACACTTTTCAGGGTATAATGATGCAGTCCTACAGTCATGAGAAATCACGACATTTTAAAATTTTGATTTTTTTTTTTGGCATAGAAAAGTCATGGAAATTTCTATCAATATTCAGTATTTCTAGAAAGTGCTTTTGTTAAGAGTAAAACTTGCTTTTGATCATTTTTTTAAGTCAGTTCTTGTTAATGAATAGGTCGAAATGGTGCACAAATCAGTCTGAATTCATTAGTGAATCGGTCTAAACCAAAATGATTTTTAAAGATCCATATCCAGAAACACAAATGGCTGGAAAGGTCATGGAAAAGACATGGGATTTCATTGGTTGAAAATTTATTATAGTTGTGTCTGCGTATAAAGATGGGATACGAGAAAGTGTTTTAACATCGGAATGCACTTTTGTTGCATTGTGACATTATTTTCATGACATTTAAGCACATTCATAAATACAAAAAGTACTAGAGCTTTTATCACAGTGCAAACGGGCTTCACTTCATGCAAAACTATAGTAACACTTTACAGTAAGGTTGTGTTATTTGTGTCAAACAGCAGAAATCCTCACTGCATCGCTGACACTCAGTAGAATCAGTTCAACAGTATTTACACTCCAATAATTCCAGATTTCCCTCATTGATAAGAGGGAATTTCACTGACTAATAACAGCTCATTGTCGAGTCGGAGAGGAAGCCAGAATTACACTGGAAACACAGAAGCTTCAGGAGATGTCTCGAGGACAAACAAACATCTGCCCGTCATTCTGGAGATGAAACTGCTTCCTGCATCTCAGAGCCTGAAGACTGAGATGATAAACAAGCTCAAAAACATGTCATTTAGATGTAAGAGCACATCTGTCAACATGACATAATAAACACACATGTAAATGTATGTCTGCACAGCACTTACGGTGCCGCCCGTCTGTACACTCGACACTGAGACATTGTAACGTCCGTTCCACGTCCGTCCATATTAAATGTGCTTGTGTGCATCAGAGTAGTTCTGTGTTTGTAAATTGGACTGTTTATCTGATTGCGGTATGCCATTCATCATCTCGTAGCTTTTATATTGATTGTAAATGAAGCTGTAAGTGAATGCCGTCTGCGCAGCTGCTTCAGACTGCACGGCGATTGATTATAGAGATTGAAGTGCATTAAACTCAATCATCTCCAGTTAAAGTGGCTGTGATGCGCTCAGGGCTTTTAAACTGAATTAAGAATTGTCCTGCTCTTTTGAGAGTACTCTAATCTCACCTAATACATTATTTCAGCCTGATTTCATGAACATTACGTGACTGTGGCAACATGTCTGCAAAACAAAACTGCATGCTTCATTACACGTTTGGCTGCAGTTTCCCAGTGAAATGTCCAGCGGGGGGCGCCAAAAGCGAGTAAAATGGTGTCGTCACTAGACGAGGTTTTTAAGGTGAATATTAGATGGAGGTTTTAATGAGTAAAACATACTTTCCTAACCTAAAACTTTAACCTAAACCTAACCAATAGTGATCTGAAATCAAATGCAACATGAAAAGCACATTTTCTGAAGCAACCATGTCATGTTGTGTGACGAGACGAGATTGAATTATTTGGCCGTTAGTAGATGTGTAACATGAGTATAAGTGCAGAACATGTTTGAAATGTTTATCTAGCATCAATAGAATGAAAAACAAAATTTTTCATTTATTGTTATATGATGCAGATACTGGTATCTAGAGATAACGCTATGCGCACTATACATCGACCAGGATGTGTGTAGATTATGGAATGGTGTTAAACTGAATGACCACGTCTGAAAATCGGCTAATTGCGCACAGTTGTAAGCCAGTGCTGATAATGTGAAAATGGCCAGATATCGGATGATTAATCGGCCTGATGTATCGCTCTATCAGTAAAGTTTTCTCTAGTGTCCTGATCTCACTGATCTTATGTGCAGTGTCAGACGCGATCCAGTTATGATATTTTGATGCTTTGTGATGTATTGAATCATAACATCATATATCAATAAATGTATTTTGTAGATAGATTTTAAGTACATTTCCTGGAATCCTGAGTGATGTATTTATTACCTGGCACAGATGCTTGTCTTCAATTCAAAATGCAAAAACAGAAAAACATGAAAAGACCTGAAGAACATTTTCTGTCCTCATAAAATGTATCCCAAAGACCGTATGAGAAAGAATCTTTCACACGCTAACACTCAGTGTGTAATGGTCTCAATGGTGCTGTGAATCCATAATGAGCTCCTCTGATTCTGCCACCTCTACACAGTCGCAGTTTCCAGTTTCTGGATGCATTAGGGTGCATTATTGAGGAAAAGAAAATCACACTTCAGGGCTCATCAGTAAGGATTTGTTCTACTGGGACTGTAGCAGAGAGTTTTAATTGATCAGTCCACCTCAAAATATACTACACATTTTTATTTTATCAGAATGTTTTTCATTGAACATAAACTTTTCTTTACAAACAATAAAATGCCATAAAATGGTTAAACATTTTCACTGGAAAACATTGGCATAGGCTGCAAAGCATTACCGATTGGTCTTCAGCCCATTCTAACTGATGTTTCCAAGACTATTACAAGTCATTCTTGACAGTTTCAACAAAATCTGTCTACTGTATGTCAGTCAGATGCATAGAACGATACAGCTGGATGAATATACAGCGATGTGATGTTGTAACGTTGCTTGAAGATCAGCTGGTTCTGTAAATAAACATATACCAGTAGAGTTCATGAAGATGCAAGATATCATCACAGCACTGATGTGATTGAGCAAGAGAGACATTTCCATTATCTGAAACTCTCTCACATTGACACATGCTCACGTCTGCTCTCACATGCTTAATCTTTAACCCTTTAACTAAAAGTATACCTACATTACCATGAATGTAGATTTTTAACATCTATAGTCATTACTTCACTGAGCTATAACATGGCTGGCAGTTTGTGGTGTAATGTGTTTATTTCTTTATTTGGAAAAATGCAGTTTTATGAGTGGAACAGATCATTAGGCTCATTTTCAGTAACATACTAAAGTTAAACACAATTAGCACACCATGTTTGGCACACACACACATACACACACACACACACACACACACACACACACACACACACACACACACACACACACACATACAGTCCTGTGCAAAAGTCTTAGGCACATCAGATGTTTCACAAAAACATTTATCTTAAGATGGTTGTTTATATCTTCAGCTTTAGTGTGTCAATAGGAAATATAAATGTTAGACTCACAAACATTACTTTTGCAAATAGAAAAGATTAGAATAGAAGAACAGGGAGCCCTGCAACAGATGTCATGGCCCCCACAGAGTCCCCCACTGAACATCGAGTCAGTCTGAGATTACATAAAGAGACAGAAGCAATCGAGACAGCTGAAATAGATAGAAGAACAGGGAGCCCTGCAACAGATGTCATGGCCCCCACAGAACCCGCACTGAACATCGAGTCAGTCTGAGATTACATAAAGAGACAGAAGCAATCGAGACAGCTGAAATAGATAGAAGAACAGGGAGCCCTGCAACAGATGTCATGGCCCCCACAGAGCCCCCACTGAACATCGAGTCAGTCTGGGATTACATAAAGAGACAGAAGCAATCGAGACAGCTGAAATAGATAGAAGAACAGGGAGCCCTGCAACAGATGTCATGGCCCCCACAGAGTCCCCCACTGAACATCGAGTCAGTCTGGGATTACATAAAGAGACAGAAGCAATCGAGACAGCTGAAATAGATAGAAGAACAGGGAGCCCTGCAACAGATGTCATGGCCCCCACAGAACCCGCACTGAGCATCGTGTCAGTCTGAGATTACATAAATAGACAGAAGCAATCGAGACAGCTGAAATAGATAGAAGAACAGGGAGCCCTGCAACAGATGTCATGCCCCCACAGAGTCCCCCACTGAATATCGAGTCAGTCTGAGATTACATAAAGAGACAGAAGCAACTGAGACAGCTGAAATAGATAAAAGAACTGCGGTGAATTCTCCAAGAAGCTTGAACATCCTATCTGCCAACAACCAAGAAAAATTGTGTCCAGGTGTATCTAGAAGAATTGGTGGTGTTTTAAAGGTGTCATGAATTGGATTTCTATTTTATTTTATAATGTTCCTTGAGGTCCACTTATAATGTTAGTGTGATTATTTTCATTAAAAGAAGTCATAATTTAGGAATAATTGGTAATTTTCTATCCAGTTGTTTTGCCTCTGATTCAAACGCTCTGTTTTTTGTGGCATGTGTTCTTGAAGACTTCAGTGTAAATGCCCACTGCTGTGATTGGGTAACATCTTTGCATGTGGATAAGTGTAAACGCCCCCACCATTACGTGCATGCGGGGTTGTTTTGAAATACTTCGGATGGTTAAAAAAATGACAACCGGAAGAATTCATCCATACATGTTTGAGCCAGAGTCTGATCCCGAATTAACTCCTCCACAAACACCACGGATACTGCAGTCTGTGACAGCGTGGTAAGTAATCACTGTAATTTACTTGTCTATTTGTGTAATAGGTATTACTTTTATTCTTGTTTAAACCAAGACGCGACACAACGGTGTGTATCTTGTTACATAGTTGGGGCATTTTCCAACAGTGAAACATTTCTGTGTTTTACAAATGCTGAGTAACGCATGACAGTACCAAATAAAGTGTAAATACATGGTGCTATCACATTTATAACTGTGAAAGGATACACTTACAGTGCAACATGTAAATGTATACAGGATACATTCACCAATGTTTGTCATATAATCATCTTTCATCATATATTCAGTGAAGTGACAAATGCATACGTTGTTCAATTACAATTACTCGGGCCCACTCATCATCATGAAGGTCCTTAATGATCGTGAGCAGAGGGTCAGTGACTCTGAAAGCACAAAGAACAACCCAGAGCCCAGGCCTACTGATGGTATCATAGGCCTTGACCAGGTCAATAAAGCAGAGATGTAGGTCTTGTTGGAATTCCCTACACCTCTGCTGTAGCAGACGGACAGAAAATATGGCATCCGTGCAGGACCGCCCTTTCCTGAAACCACACTGGGGCTCCGCAAGCCTCTCCTCAGCGTGCCTAGCGAGGCGATATTGAATAATCCTTGCCAGGACCTTTCCCGGCACACTGAGAAGTGAGCTGCCCCTGTAGTTGTTACAATCTGTGCAGTCCCCTTTCTTAAAGAGGGGGACCACCAGGGCATCCTTCCAATCCTGCAGAACCCGTCCAGTGGTCCAGTCATGTAGGGCAGTCTGTGCACAAACGCCACCCTCCCTCAGCATTTTGCCTGGGAGATCATCTCTGTCTGGTGCCTTTCCCGGTCTCAGACTCTGGATCGCCTTCAGTACTTCCTCAACAGATGGCACCTCAGCCAGCCACTCACAGGGGGTGACTTCTTCCTCCAATATTTGAGGCACCGCAGCCTCGGCAGGGTCATTCCCACTTTGTCCCACGTTTTCCCTCCCCCAGGACCTCACAGAAATGCTCAGCAAATCTGCAAATCTGTTCCTGGGGGTCGGAGATTGGATCACCGTTCTTTCCCCTAATGATAGGTAATAGGTGTGGCACTGCAGGTTACTTTTTTGATGTAATTAAAGAGCGATTTGTGATCACGGGCCGCTGAGGCAGACTCCATCTCCTCAGCAACCCGCAGTCACCACCCATCCTTGCAGCGCCTCACGGCTCTCCAAACCTCCGAGCGAAGGCTGCGGTAAGCCTCCTCATTCTCCGACTGTGGGATGCTGTAGCCAATGAGAGTGGGCCTGTCGCTTTTTCTCAGCCAGCTTTAACACCTCCTCTGTCAGCCAGGGTCTCTGGGGAGGTCTTGACCTTGTACCCAAAGCAGCCATTGCAACTGCATGAGCCACAGTCCTAAACCTCGCCCATTTCCCCTCGACATCTGGAGGATTGGGGGATGATGCAAAACCCAGCCGCAAGCGATGATGAAATTCTCGCTTGCAACTTTCGTTAGCTAGCTGAGACCATGCCACTAAGGGTTTGAATGGGGACCTGGGTGTACACCCACCACCGGAGTGGAAGAATGGCAGGCGCATCTTACGGATGACAAGTCGATGGTCAGTGGTCAGATCAGCTCCATGGTAGGTCCTGGTGTCAAGGACATGTGCCTGCAACTGCTGCTCCGTCACTATGTAGTCCAGCAGATGTTCTTGCTTGGACCCGGCATGCATCCATGATGTAGTGTGGATGCGCCGATGCTGGAACAGCGTGTTGGTAATTACAAGCCCATGGGCTGCACAAAAATCTAGCAGCCTTCTGCCGTTGTTATTGAGCTGATCTGGCCTATGCCTTCCAATCACTCCAGACCAGGTGCCAGCATCCTGGCCAACTCGGGCATTGAAGTCACCCAACAAGATGACTCTATCCCGAAGGGCCACTTTAGCTAGCACCTGTGACATGAGGTCATAGAAGGCATCTGACTCATCGGCCTTGCCTGCATCCCTCCACGGATGTTCGTCTTCAGTGGGGGCATAAGTAAACACGACCACCACTCCTTGCCTCTAGTTGATGGGAAGGCGAGCCCAAAGTATCCTGGGGCTTACAGCTTCCCACACACTCACTCACACACACACACACACACACACACACACACACTCACACATACACACTCACACACACAATCTCACACACACACACACACACACACACACACACACACACACACTCACACATACACACACACTCACACACACAATCTCACACACACACACACACGCACACACACACTCACAGATTTCATGAGATCACAATGTTTATTCATAAGGATTGTGCTGTAAAGAGTCTCTCCAGTGCACTTGGCAATTGTACAGTTTTTCCACAGAGTAAATGGCGTTGTTAAAGAGCATTCTGTAATCAGTTGATGAACTAAAGTTTGAATATGTAATGTTAGGCATCAGTTGTTTGGAGTTAAATCAACCAATCATCATAGAGGATAAATGCTGGGAACAGTATGTTTTGTGAAATGTGCTGTACTTATACAGAAAAGATATAAATAGAGCATGTTGTCTATTTTTGATATTGCAAATGCCAAGCTAGTAAAAAAGCTTGGCATTTGTTGGTGGTGGGGGGTGGGGGTTGTGCCAGATGGGCTGGTTTGAGTATTTCTGTAACTGCTGATCTCCTGGGATTTTCACACACAACAGTCTCTAGAATTTACTCAGAATGGTGCCAAAACACAATAAAACATCCAGTGAGTGGCAGTTCTGTGGATGGAAACACCTTGTTGATGAGAGAGGTCAACAGAGAATGGCCAGACTGGTTTGAACTGACAAAGTCTACGGTAACTCAGATAACCACTCTGTACAATTGTGGTGAGAAGAATATCATCTCTGAATGCTGTTCTGAGATGTGGGTTGACGCTGTTTTGGTGGCACAAAGGGGACCTACACAATATTAGACAGGTGCTTTTACTGTTGTGGCCGATTGGTGTATATTACTCACACATTAGCTGAAGATACATGACTCCTGTTATTAACATTTCCACTGTAATTCCTCACTCTAATTATCAATTAGTGTTCTGTTCCGCTGATGCGCCCCTCATTAAATGCAGAACATCTGGAGGTTGAAACTCAGACAGTGAGCTTGTTTACATGCCCACCAAAACGCTGATAAAGAAAACCGCGTTTACAAGAGACTTCAAGTTATTCTCTGCTTTTGATGTCAAAGAGGCATGCGTTCAACACATGTGGAAACATCGGATGAGCCGGTAAGAACACTGGTAAAGGTGCTAACATGCAACGTCTGCTGAATGGGCAAAAATCTACCTGTGTTGATCGGTTTTATTCTCACACCATTTATGACCTTACACCAATAAATGAAAGCCATTTAGAATCAGAATCAGAATGAGCTTTATTGCTAAGTGTGCTTACACATACAAGGAATTTGTCTTGGTGACAGAAGCTTCCAGTGCAAGAGAATGCAACAATATATACATACATACAAACATGTACATTTAAACACATATACATATAGTGACATAAAAAAAAGATATAACAGATAAAAAAAGAGAAATATATAATAGTGTAATAATGTTGTTAGAATATTTTAATTACAGATATACAGTTATGTGCAGGTGATGTATTGAAGAAGAGGTAGTATATATTAAAGAATATAAATGAAATATGGATATAAGTAGGAATGGATGGACTGAATATTGATGTCCTTCAGGTGGGCCAATACCAGTGTCTCAAATGACTTGAACACATTCAACGTTTGACATGTTTATATGTCCACACACGTTGTTGGCTTATTAAGCATAATCGGTATAAGAACATGCATGTAAATGTACTCAATGTTGATCTGATGTTTGCTGTGCAAAGCTTCTGTCTCTGTTGATCGTGAAAACACTGATGACCCTTTAGGTGTGTTTTAAAGGTCAGATCTCACACAAATCATCCTCTCCAGACTCCTGGAGGTCCAGATGAATATTCCAGAACATTTCTCCACTGAACCTGCATCCATTAATAGAAACATGAGATGAGTACACTTCTGCCTCAAACACGCCTCTTGTGCATTTGATATCTTTCCCCTGAAGTCCTTATAATGTTATTTAAAGGTACAGTTCACCCAAAAATGAAAATTCACTCATCTCTCATCAAGATTTTTAGAAAGTATATTTCAGCTCTTAGCAATTATAAATTAAATTAGCAAGTAAAATTGTGTCTCTTTCGTGCTGCAGATGCAATGTGTAAATCAGACCGCAGTTTTCTCCTGTGGAATAACGTCCAGATTGATGTAACTGCAGGTTTCACACAGAATTATGATGATGTGTCTCTTGAAGGAACACAAACCTCAATGGAAACGTTCTGCTCTTGTTTATTTAGTCTAAAGAACACTTCAGAGACTGATGCTCAATGCCGTGATCAAAACACAGAAACACTAACACAAGTGGAAATATTCCCACACTCTACATCCAATAATAGTCTCCACTTCTTTCCATTCCTCAGTTTCACTCTCGGTATCTTATTGACAGATGTTTTGTCCACTAATGCAAGATCAGTCTCTATTCATGGTCTTTTTGGATCACAGCTGATATTCTGTCCATTGCTGGGATTTTTGTTAAATGGGTGTGCAAGAGAGCTTCATTCAGTGTAATAACTGAGACATCATCAGCACACGACTCTTTAATATCATTTAATAACGTGTCAAGAATCAAATCGAAATGTCATAGTATTTTGTTAGGAATTTGCAAATGTACAATTCATTAAAAAATTAAAAAATCATGTTAACCAACTCAGTCTATTGGCACATAGATTTTAGAACAAGATTTTTATCATTTTTCAGGAAACGTTGAGTGGGTGTTGCTAGAGCGTTGCTGCATGGTTCTGTGGTTGCTTTCTGTCCAGAGTTCACTCTTTTTATCGGTAAAAAATTAAGGACAGTAATATCACACCTCTCCACTTGTGTGGAGCACAAACACTGCAGGACGAGTTATTTGCTGTATTTGAATACTAAGGGTTATGGATTTATTCTTTCGTGAGCAGCACTAATGATTTATAAATAACAGTATGTCATCATCCCTCAGTACAGAAGACTCACTTTAATTAATGTTATTCCCAGTGTTGTAATTAACAGTGTGTGTGTGTGTGTGTGTGTGTGTGTGTGTGTGTGTGTCTGAGTTCACCATTTCATTAGAAAACCTTTTAAAACATTATTCCTTATGGGAACCTGTTTCCCCCCATGTGTTCACTTGCACCAAAGATCCACATTCTTCACGTGAAGTTTGCTTGAAGGAATAATTCACCCAAAATTCCACCCTCATGTTGTTCTAAACCTGTATGACTGTGGAACACAAAACAATGACAGTGAATGGTGACCAGAGGCTGTCCAGCTCTAAAGAGGTCAAATTTGGATTTATGATTCATGCACTTTATTCCAAGTCTTATGAAGTCTGGCGACAGCTCTGTGTATCAGAGACCAGCATTTATTTATTTTTTATAATTATTAGGGGTGGGTAAAAATATCAATTTTCCAATGCATCATGATCTTCATTTGATCTATTTTGATTTAGCTTCTTAAATCCCAAGATCAATATTTTACTCTGTGTAATGACTTCAGTGAGAGGAAATCACTTGCATTAGCAAAACAATTTAACACTATGTGGCTAAAATGAATATATTTGGCAACTGGCTGGTAAATGTTCATATTTCACTCACTAGTAATTGTGTAGTTTAGTGGTGGAGTATTCAGAGAGATTGACAGTAAAAGTTTGGTTTGACTCGTTCTGTGTGTCCAAAGACGAGATCCACACAATCCATTAATCATTGAATAATGTCTCTTTTAATATTCATTCTGTACTTTACAGTCAGTTATTGATCAAAAACAACAACAAATAAACATTTAATTCCAATCATGCATTGCACAGTTGAGGTCTAGTCCTCTCTCATTAACATGCGCTCATTTACAGATGATCTTTATAGAACTGCTGGTTTTCTTAAAGAGACAGTACCGGTTTCAGCATGTGTTCAACAAATCAATGTAAATACTTGTAAATAGTACAAATTATACAATTAAACAAAAACATGTAACAAAAAAATTATATATTAAACATAATATCTTATTTATTGATTGAATGCATGGATGTGTTCATATAAACAAAAGCTAAAATAGGCTATGACCAAAATGATGAAGAAAAATAAAATATTTGCGTGTGAGTGTGTGTGTCTGTGTGTGTCTGTGCATGTGTGTGTGCATGTTTGTAAGCATGTGTGTGTGCATGTGAGCGAGAGAAAGAGAGAAACTGAGAGAGATTGTGAGTTGAATTATCTGTTTAAAGTGACTCTCCTCAGAAATAAAATCGCTTAAAATTGCCAAGGTGTAAGTTTAAGATTTCTTCTCAACAGCCGTGAGTGTCACTATTCTTGTACAGCTTTACCATTGCTAAACAACTGTTTACAATCCCTGTGAGTCGCAGGGGTGTACTGACTTTGCTCCTGAGAGAGTTTGTGTGAGATGGAAAGAGAGCGGAGGGGTAGCGCATAAAAAGGTGCACATATTAAAAGTTATTTCGGATAACAGAAATGGTTGTATTGATCAAGTCACGGGGGTGCAGCTCTATTACTGGAACAATAATTGCACACATTAGAATGTCAGTCAACCAGTCAGAATCAAGCATTTAACAGACCCGTGGTATAAATCCCAACAGAGCACAACAATGAAGTTTCAGAAGTCAAAATCTTTAAACAGGACATCACGGGACATGATTATTTATTGCTATTACAAAAGCACACAAACAATATCTAAATGGTACAGGCTCAATGTTTTTCCATCGTGCTGCACGCTGTTGGGTAAGGGTGATGCGTAACTGCAGGCATTTCCATTGGCTACTTTGTAAATCTGTAACATACTAGTGCTCATATCTGAAAACCCCTCAGATGTCATTCTTCTCTGGCTGTGATGGAATCACTCTGATGACCCGGCTGAAATAAACATTTATAAAGCAAGCAAACCTGAGGCCAAACTCATTTCATCTTCCTGATCTTTTCTGTGCTTTCCACAATTATTCTCTTTATTTGTCAAATATAAAGTTTCATATTCACACAGACCTGATCTAGAGTCTGTACCTGCTAGCCAAACATTATTACTCTCTTATGAAAAATATTTTCATATCCTAATCATGTATGACTATTATAAGTGCACTCTTTCTTTTCTGTCAGGCCACAAAGAACACATTCACCTTGAGATTTCAGATGTGTGTTTGCTTTTGATTTTCAAGTTTGTTACACTTGGCAGATCAGTCATGATCAGTTTATTTCGGCACATTGCTGTTTGAGCCGTGATGATTACTGAAGGACTGTGCTGGCACGAACACTGGCACGAACACTGGCATCTCCTCAGGTAATAATAACTCAAACAAAGATCAGATGATGAACACACTGTAAACAGGAACACTGTGTCCCAACCAGACGTGATACGATGTGATAAAGCATCAAATACTGTGTCCTGTCTAAGAACTGTCTGCTTTCACAGGAAAACACTGAGCACATTTACATGCACACCAATATCAAAACAGTCATGTGCATTGGATAAGCAGGTGTTTACATGCAGCACGAAATCATCAGAGTAATGGGCAAAAATCAACCTGTGCTGATTGGTTTGTTATGACTAGTTTTTCTACACACATTGTGGGATTATTAAGCATGATCGCTGTAGAGTGTGCATGTAAACATTCTCTCTTGTGTCTCTTCGTTTTGTGTGAAAGCTGCTGGTGTGTGACACTGAGTTGCACAAATGTATTTTATTTAGCTGATCATAACTTCTGCTCCAGTTAATGTCACTGTTTATTTGAACCCATTTTCTGTGTATCTGTCTGATTCTCTGCTGTCTCTTGTGCTGGCTAAGAGCATTTGTACAACATGTACTGATAAATGAATACCTTGAATGCACGATAGGAGAAAAAAGTGTCTGCAGATTAAATGTAATATCAGTGCTGAGTCTCTCTGTCCTCAGATCAGACTCAAAGCTGCACACTCCTGTGAACTGTGTCGTTAAGAGCAGTGGATTATTAAGTGCTCATATCCGTTGACTCGGCTCACTACAGGTAGAAATCGCTCATTTCATCACGATACGATCTTACATCGATTCTCGCAGCCAGTGATCCGATGTTTGCCAATACTTCAAAGTCTGCCGTGATAATTGTCTTGTAAGTCTTGTAATTGATGTTGGTGTTCAGAATGTCGGGTCTGTCTAGTCGTTTAAAATGGTTCAGAAGCTCCATAGCACTTTAAAATAGAAAATTCACATGTAGAATTCAAATGTGTCGCATGCGCCAACATATCGAGTGAAGCTTGCGGTTGACGTGCACGCATAGAGTAGAACACAACTCTAAGCTTCAGTGCACATCTGTGTCCCACATGAGAAGCAAATTTAGCGCTTATAAACGAGATGAATATCATAAAGTTGCTGCATCAGCTGATGGAAATGCGTACGGACTTGGCTGGCATAAGAGTGTCAAAATAAACGTGCATCTAAAACAAATCACGCATTGCATTGATGACATCACATCGTTGGTTATTTGAACAATGCATCGATCCAGATCGATGGATTGTTACACCCCTACGGCTCACCCACAATCCCTCAAGGCTTCATCCAATTTCCTCATGAGGGGAAGTTCAATGTTTAACTCTGCCAATCATGTCAACCGTGTAGGATAAATGAGAGCATGATGAGGCACACATTACTGCTGATGGACTGAAACACTGACAGACTCGAGTGACTGTTTGTTTGATGGCCAGTTAGAGTGAAATAGAGACCGGGGTTAGTTGTCACATGGGCTGTATGTCAGTAACAATAAGATTTGGAGTCAAAAGTCCAATTGTGCAAATGTGTGTTTTCTCTAGCACAGATTTTATGGCGGTATCAAACACTCCATAATAAATTTAGACTAGAATCATATTTTTGTTATATCTGTTGTGTAAATGAGTGAACATAATTAAACCACACGGGCACACATTCAGACAACGGTCAACTATATTATGAAAGCACATGCTTACCAAAAGGTGTAAATGTGTTTTTACGACATATGGCTTTTCATTAAAAAAATCAGGTTGGGGCATGTTGTCACATGTGTTTTAAATTGGAGATACATTTATACAGTTTATCAGTTGCAATTAGGGCTGGACGATATGTCTTAAAGAGCACCTATTATGGTTTTTCAAATATGACCTTTCATGTAGTGTGTTATATAGCTGTTTGTGAATGTAAATAAGTCTGCAGAGTTTCAAAAATCAAAGTGCAGGACAAATGGAGTTATTGACTCCCAAAAGAAAGAACCGATTCTGAACACCTGAAACGAGTCGTTAGTAACTCCAGACTTATTTCCTGTACTAACATACGTAATTTGGTAACAAAAAACCCGCCTCTGGTCTTCATTGGCTGCTCGCGAGCAGCTTTGACCCGCCCTCAAACACTACACTAAGCGGTAGACTAATCACAACAGACTGGGACATCTGACCAATCAGAGCAGAGTATGCTCTCTGAAAGGAGGAGTTCAGAATGAATCCTTTAGAACGGATCATTGAACGAGTCGTTTTTGACACTGGGGAAAAAAAAGATAAAGCTGCAATTTAAATTATGAGCAAATTAAAGTGTTTTTTTGACCTTGGATGCATGTAAATCTATTGTATGAGACCTTTAAAACAAAATTAGGCACGATTAAAAACCATAATAGGTGCTCTTTGAAAAAAATTGTAATGTCGATATTTTTCAGCCTATTGACGATATTCGATATATATCTCGATAATTATGTGTTTGCTCTAAAATGGCTCAAATTTATTTTATTATTTTTTTTAAATCAGAGGAACCATCATTTCATCCAGACAGCCATTGTAGCCAAGTATATTATATATTTTAGACATTAAATAAAAATCGAATAATTTGTTTTTCATGAAATAAACACAAGGGAGAATGAAATTCAATCATTTTCATTGATATGCACTTTATATTTATATTTCATACACAATGATACATAGTATCTTAATAAAAAGCATTATTTACCTTCTAATGTTTTTACTGTGCAGAGTGACTTCACGGACTGATTTCTGAAACCCCAGTTGAACATAATATATAATTATTACTGTAGGACGCATCAGGTTTATTATTATAATATAATGCTGATTATTAGATTTGCATTATACTAAAGTAATATATTTCTGTCCTGTTCACTTCATCTTCACCCGGGGGCTTTTATTTCGACACAGAAAAGGCAATAGACCTTTTCACACTCCGGGTTTTGGACGTTTGCAGGGTAAACTTCGACAGCAGTGAATTGGAGATCACAGCAAATATTATTTTCACTTACCCATTTGCTCCAAGACCAAAATAAGAGATCCATTATTACGTCTGAATGACTTTCCAGAAGAGGAATGAAATAGTGAGCGGTGGATTAAGACAGTAAAATGAGAGAAGATGCCTCTCAGCAGCTGTAATAGAAACCCCCTCACAGCTGTGCTAATTCATATTTCAAACTATATAACAATAAGCATAATGTTATAAATGTACACTCAATATTTAAAAAATAAAATAATTTACGCTAATAAATAAGGTGGAAACACATCATCACAGTCTGTGAAAAAGTTTAATGTGTATTTGAGGGTATTCAATCTTCCTCATTTCCTGAAACGCTGTAATCGTCTCCTATTCTGTTATTCTGTGCCGCGTTTGTAGACTTGTATAATAACTTGTAACTGTTACTGATGTTTGGAATTGTGTGAATGCTTGAACCTGCATTACTTTGATTTCACAATCAATGCACGTGAACTGATCTGAGATCAGTGTCATGTGTGCACACAGATCAGCGTGTCACCGGTTTATTCTGAAGCACACACAGACCGTGTTTATCAGTCTTTAAATCACAGTCTTTTGTGGATTAATAATCACATATGACCAACTTGCCATGATGTTATTTGAATTGTGCAGCCCTGAAGGAACATGAAATTAGTCTACTGATGCGCTCTTTATGAAACTTAATGACCAAATGAATGCACTTTAACATCATCACGATGTTCACGATATTGGACAATTTTACATCGTCAGCAAAATTATCTCATTATATCATTAATATTCGATATATCGCCCAGCTCTAGTTGCAATAGTTGTTGGCCAGAACAATGTTTCTATATGTTTGAACATTAAATTGAGCTGAAAAGCCTTTAAAGAGAGGATTTGTGTTGATGGAACGTGTTCACATGAAACCTACACCATTGGTGTAATGGCAGGTTCTGTTACAACAACTTACACCAGAGAGTGTGACAACATGCCCCACTCTAAAGGTCAATGTGTGTTTAATGAATGGACTGTATGTGAGTGGTGGACATGTTCAACAGCTATTTTTGTAGCCATGACTTCAAGGTTTGTGCTTTTACAGAAATACTTTCTAAAATAAACATACACTGAGAAATATTAATTGAAATAAAAGTGACAACTTGCCCCAGACTTCCCTATACACACTGTATTGTGTGTGTGTGTGTAAAATCTCTGGTGATGACGGGTTTATGTGCAGTAAGAGGACAGATGTGTGTCCGTCATCACATTGAGTTTCAGTGATTTATACCTGCTGAAATATGATGTGTGACTTCACAGCTGTCCCCCTCAGCCATATCTAGTGCTGTATGTTTTATCTCGTAACGGTTCGTCTTCAGTCGGTCTGTTCCGCTCGGCCGTTTAAAGAATCGTTTGAGTTCGGCCGTTTATGAGCTCTTCCCTTCGACATACAGTGACAGACACACACATGACATCTTAGCATGATTTATCATGATAAGTTTAATTACTTGTTTTATTCAGGTGTAATTAAGACATAATTGTATTTGCTTGTATTGCTCATTCATCAGTAATGTTTATTACTTCAGTCAGTCATCTTCAGCAGACACATGCACTTAACTCACAAAAGGTTTGGAACAACATGTGATTTTTGTGTGAATTATCCCTGTGACACGGATCGTTGAGGTCCGTGTTTGGAGGAAGTCATAAAATCACCCGACTCTGTTTCTCATCCAAAATCAACACAGGCGTGCTGAACGCTGCAGCGGCTCTACAGGGAACGCTACAATATTTCCCCTCTTACTGAAAGTGTTCAAGATTCAAACACTTCATAAATGAAATCATTTCCATGCTGCTGTTTAACATTGCTGCTGTTAATATGATGGATGTATGAGATCTCATTTATTTGTTGAAGTGTGTAAGAGCCGGTGTGGAGACACAGATGATGAATGCAGCGTTACCTCGTATCATGACCTCAAACTGAACGCACTGACCGGCTGTGACGCTGCATTTATTGTTCTGGGCTCTGAAATAGATTTAAAGGGATAATTCATCCAAAAATAACAATTCTGTCTTCATTTATCCCCCTCATGTTGTTCCAAACCTGTGTGACTTTCTTGTGCATGTGGAACACAAAAGGAGATGTTATGCAGAATGTTATTCTCCTTTAATCACTATTCACTTTCATTAATCATGTTTACATGCACTTAAGAAAACGGATTATTCCAGGGTTTTTGCAGAAAGGTGGCATTCTGAAACATCATGTAAACGAGAATGGTGATTTCTTTACGTCGCTTAAGGGATTTAGAGAAAGCGGTTTAACACACCTAGATTTCACTCGGAGAACGCAGCTTAATGTGGTCATGTAAACGCATAAGCGTCATTCTGATGCTCGCGTGCGGCGAGCAGACCGGATAACAGATGGCATAGGATGGAGCCCAACAGCAAGTCAACACAGTGGAAATAATTCAGCATTTCTGGGAGTACAGTGGGAAAAGCATTTACACTATAAACTATACCCATATATACACATCAATGCAAAATATCGACTGTCCCTCACATGCACGTATATGTGTCCTACACTGGGGGAATCCGGGAGTTTGTCGTAAGAGGGAAACCCCACTATTGCAGCGCAATTCTGCTGCAGGTCACGATAGAAACAAACAGCAACAACTCTGGAATATCAGGAAATAAAGCGAAGCAGCACAGAATAAAATAGAAGAGTCTTCCTCTGATCCCATATTTGTTATTTACACGCACGTCACGAGGAAACGTTGCTGTGGAGAAAGCTGAATGTATACGGGAGCAAAGACTACATCGCTTAAACAGTGCATGTAAACAGGAACGCTGTTTTCTGGCAATAAGTGGATTTCTGGTGTCCATGGAAACAGTCACTGTATATGAAAAAGATGCATTGAATGTAAATGGTGACTAATGCTGCCGAACAGTCTTGGTTGAACTTTTCCTTTAAACGGTTTGCATTGTTTCTCTTGAGTTTGCTTGGAAATGCATATGCTGATTCTTGTTTACTGTTGCAGGTTTCTGAGGAATTTGTCTGAAACAGTGATGCTGTACGTTTATTTGATGCATATTAAATCACTCTTAAGATGCAAACAGATTGCTCATGAAAGCTGTTTGTGTTCCAAATTGTTCTCAGTTCTCAATTTTTTTACTGTCCGATGCTTTTTTTCTTTTTCTTTTCTTAAATTTAAAGCAGTTTAAACTCTTTGATATATTGGTCAATCACTGCTTTGGTTTACAAATAAGACCTGGTCCAGACTTGCGCTCAAGGGTTTGAAAATCCAAAACCATCCAGAAAAACACATGTTTTGGCTGATCCTTTTTATTAAAATATGTGTATTTGCTGTTGCTCCTTCTGCTGAATAAAAGCTAGCAGGTCTCGCGGTCTGACCAGCTGACTTCCAAAACCCTCTAAAACCAGTAAACAGTCCGGCCTGACCAGCTGACCTCCAAAACCCTCTAAAACCAGTGAACAGTCCAGACTGACCAGCTGACTTCCAAAACCCTCTAAAATCAGTAAACAGTCCGGACTGACCAGCTGACTTCTAAAACCAGTGAACAGTCCAGACTGACCAGCTGACTTCCAAAACCCTCTAAAACCAGTAAACAGTCCGGACTGACCAGCTGACTTCCAAAACCCTCTAAAACCAGTGAACAGTCCGGACTGACCAGCTGACTTCCAAAACCCTCTAAAACCAGTAAACAGTCCGGACTGACCAGCTGACTTCCAAAACCTCTAAAACCAGTGAACAGTCCGGACTGACCAGCTGACTTCCAAAACCCTCTAAAACCAGTGAACAGTCCGGACTGACCAGCTGACTTCCAAAACCTCTAAAACCAGTAAACAGTCCGGCCTGACCAGCTGACTTCCAAAACCCTCTAAAACCAGTAAACAGTCTGGCCTGACCAGCTGACTTCCAAAACCTCTAAAACCAGTAAACAGTCCAGCCTGACCAGCTGACTTCCAAAACCCTCTAAAACCAGTGAACAGTCCGGACTGACCAGCTGACTTCCAAAACCCTCTAAAACCAGTAAACAGTCCGGCCTGACCAGCTGACTTCCAAAACCCTCTAAAACCAGTAAACAGTCCGGCCTGACCAGCTGACTTCCAAAACCCTCTAAAACCAGTAAACAGTCCGGCCTGACCAGCTGACTTCCAAAACCTCTAAAACCAGTAAACAGTCCGGCCTGACCAGGCTGGGAGACCAGTTAAAACCAACAAACCAGCAGTTACATCTGTTTCAGACCACAATCATGTTCCAGTGACACAAAAATATGACTAATGCAGCCATAAATGATAATAATAAATAATAATAATAGAAAATAAAAATAAATACGTTTTTTGATAATGTTTTAATAGATATTTCTGATGTTCAATACAATGTTCTGAATGGTAGCAACATCCAGATAATTATACATACAGATTTGTTATAAGTTATTTCAAGAAAACTTTAAATAAATTATAAGTTAATGCTTAATCATTGTGCCAATCAAATTATAAAAAAACAAACAAACAAAAAAAACATAAATACTAAACATTGTTAGACTAATAGCTGGAACAGCTCTTTAATGACTTGTCTTCCTAAAATCACATCTCAGTTTCACTTTTAAACTGTCAAAGTATTGTTTATGTTGTTTTAAGATATAAGTATAATACTTTGAATTATGCCATATCTTTGCCTTGTGTCACATGGCACCATGCTTTTATTTCCAAGGAAGATTTTATGTTTAAAAAGTAACAATGTCTATGCGTCTGTAATTGCATACTGTCAGATTACGTACTGTATTTGATGAAGGACACACTTCTCGTCAGTAAAACAGTATTTTGTATAGGTATGCAGGTGAGTATTATGAATAGATTTCGGACATACTTCATCGGGAATGTTGGCATTGTCCCGTTACCCAAATATATGATGTAAGAACAAGTGCAGAAATAATCTACTGTGGACGTGTCCAGTCGATGCACACTTCAGAATCTCGCCGGATGTAGTAGGTCATCCAGGTGCATCATATTTCAGCAGGTATAAATCACTGAAACTCAATGTGATGATGGAGACACATCTGTCGTCTTGCACATAAATCACCTTCTGTTTTATGAATACTGAGGGTTTGGGCACACTGCTCCATTGGCATACTGTATAGTAGGGAAATATGGATATTCAGACACAGCTTGTGTGATTTGACACTCATAGTTTGATAAAAAATACAGTAATAAAATAACACCAGGAACAGTGATGTCCACAGGAATGGATGCAGGTTTATTATTAAGGGTTCCTGTCAGTTCTCTCATCTACAGTGTGTTCTCCTGCTTCTTTGTGTTTTTCAGAAGAAGAATCTGCCGCTGCTGTCGAGTGTGTTTGTGTTGGGCTGTTGGGGAATCTTTCTTCTGGCCGGTCGTCTCTACTGGATGGGCAACAAACCTCCAAACTTCTCCAACTCTGACAATCCTGCAGCAGACTGCCCCTGTTTCCTGTCCAGAACTCTCACCTTCTTCTACCTGCCAGCCATGAACATTTGGCTGCTCCTCTGCCCTGACATGCTGAGTTTTGATTGGTCAATGGATGCTCTGCCACTTGTGAGGAGCGTTGCTGATTGGAGGAACCTCCACACTGTTGCCTTCTACGGCTCGCTGCTGGCGCTGGCGTGGTTCGGACTCCTCAGCAGCCCAACCAAAGGCAAGGAGACCAACGGGAAAGTCCATCATGTAGCAAATGGGAAGTCCACGAACGGACACGGCTGTAGCTCTGATCATGAACACTCGACTCTTTATTCAAACGGAACTAATGGTACTGTAAAACACCATGTGTCGTCTTTACCCACCACTGAGAGTCTGGTGCTGTTCTCATTGGGTCTGCTGGTCGTTCCCTTCATCCCAGCCACCAACCTCTTCTTCTACGTGGGCTTTGTGGTGGCCGAGCGAGTGCTATACATCCCCAGTATGGGCTTCTGTCTGCTGGTAGCGGTGGGGATGAGATCTTTATTTGTCAGACTGAGAAGGAAGTCCTCCAGAACACTCCTGATGGGCTCCTGTGCTGCTCTGGTGCTTCTCTTTGGGATGAAGACGGTTCTGAGGAATCACGACTGGCACAACGAGGAGATGTTGTACAGGTCAGGGATATCTGTGAACCCTGCGAAAGGTAATTCGACATACTTTCATTCAAACGTTCAACCTCATACTGATTGTCTTCTAATGGTTTACAGCACTGAGCACAGCAGCTGGGCAATATATGGAATATTTACCGTATATACAGAATCATTTTAATGGCAATATAAATGATTGTAATGTTGGATTCAATGCATTTGTATGTGGCCTTTAAGTTTCCTAAAGAGCGTGTCATTGGACAGAGAAGTTTTAACAGCTTTTAGTAGGCGTTTATAGTTTAATAGTGTTTAAGTTTAGTTGTCAAAAGAGCGTTAGAGATGGCATGTTTGATTAATTTCCTTGAATCAGTTCAAACTGTCAGTTTCAGTGGATTCATTTGCGTAATCACTCAGAAATGGTCATGGAAGTCACTCCGGGGCATTTTTCTCCTTTAAAATGTTTTAGTAAATTGTAAGTATAGGGACTGGGTAAAAATATAGATTTTCCAATGCATCACGATCTTCATTTGATTTATCTCGATATTGATTCTTAAATCCCAAGATCGATCATTAATCATTGATTAATGTCTCTTTTAATATTCATTCTGTTCTTTACAGTCAGTTATTGATCAAAAACAACAACAAAAAAACAATTAATTCTAATCATGCACCGCACAGGTGATATAAAGTCTCTCTCGTTAACATGCTCTCATTTACAGACGCTCTTTATAGAACTGCTGGTTTTCTTAAAGAGACAGTACCGGTTCAGCACGTGTTCAACAAATTAATGTAAATACTTGTAAACAGTACAAATT
This sequence comes from Myxocyprinus asiaticus, assembly GCF_019703515.2. Lineage (NCBI taxonomy): Eukaryota > Metazoa > Chordata > Actinopteri > Cypriniformes > Catostomidae > Myxocyprinus > Myxocyprinus asiaticus. The sequence goes on from NC_059369.1 coordinate 46,828,154, forward strand.
ATACAATTAAACAATAAACATGTAACAAAATGTAATACATGCAATATAATATCATATTTATTGATGAAATACATGGATTTATTTATTTTTAAAAAGCTAAAATGTGACCAAAATGTTGAAAAACTAATAAAATGCAATTAGTAAAACTAATCATTTAAATTTTTTGTTAATAGCTTGGAGAAAATTTCTTTCATATGTAAGCAAAATGGACATTATTACTGAAATATACCCATGAATTGATATCCAATCAAAATCAGGATCAAATCAAGAGTTTGTGAATTGGAATTGAATCGAATCAGGAAATCTGTATCAAATCCCAGCCCCTAGTAAGCATTACTATGTATTATCATATTGGTGCATGTAAGCAAAAATGATTAAATAACTTGCTCATTTGGTGAAGAACAGCAATGTGGAAAATGTGTTTTAGTTATTACTTAAAAAAAAAAAAAATTAATCTTACTTGTCAATGATGCCTGTGTGGTTGAAAGTCTGGTCCTAGTTGCGAGTTTGAATCCAGGGTGTGCTGAGTGACTCCAGCCAGGTCTCCTAAGCAACCAAATTGGCCCGGTTGCTAGGGAGGTTAGAGTCACATGGGGTAACCTCCTCGTGGTCGCTATAATGTGGTTCTCACTCAGTGGGGCGTGTGGTGAGTTGTGTGTGGATGCCGTGGAGAATAGCGTGAAGCCTCCACATGCGCTACGTCTCCACGGTAACGCACTCAACAAGCGCACAGATTGACGGTCTCAGACGCGGAGGCAACTGAGATTTGTCCTCCACCACCCGGACTGAGGCGAGTCACTACACCACCATGAGGACTTAGAGCAGATTGGGAATTGGGCATTCCAAATTGGGGAGAAAAAGGAAAAAAAAAAAATGTGGTCCCTCTGGAGAAAAAATAAAGTTTTAAGGAATTTCAGAGCAAGATATTTGAATATATTAATATGTGTCATTAATTCTGAAATGCCGTTTCCCATGAACATTATTACATAGTCTTCCACAAATTCTAAAATTATTATCCTTATCAGACCCCATGAGAGGTTCTCAGTTCAGACTATGGGAGTTGAGAAGAGCCACCGAACTGTGAAATGATCATCCTCTCTGATTGAATCGTCACAGTTTGATTAGAATCATTAATCAAGCCTGACTGCATCAGTATGATGTGTGTAATTATGTGCTTGTGATGTTCATGTCGATCTCACATCTTCTCACAGCACTGATATATTGTGCATGTGGAGTCTCTATGATTGCATTATTATAATGTCATTTTACATCATTGTTTCCCGCTTGTTTGTGCTTGTGCCTCTTGTAACCAGCATTAGCCATTTATACATTTCAACCTTAAAAAAAACTCAAATTGGACCAAACTGAGACTTGCATTTTTAGTAACATCAATTGAATTGTTCTGAAAATACTTGCCTTTTAGGTTTTATTTAACCTTTATAATATGATATTTATAAAATGTATAATTGATGTTTATATGTGATTTTTTAAATACTTTTTTTATCAGCGTGGGGTAACCTGGGAAACGTCCTGAAGAACCAAGGGAAGGTGTCGGAGGCGGAGCAAGCGTACAGGAACGCTCTGTACTACCGCAGAAACATGGCTGACATGCTGTATAACCTGTGAGTGAACCAACTTCCTGTCTGCGGCAGACTCTTATCGATCTGTCTCCAGAGAGACTGCCCACAATTCACCTGTGACCCCCTCGTGAACCCTCAGCATCAGCAGTCTTTTAAAATAAAACAAAGCTGAAGTGTGTAAATGTTTTAGATGTTAAAGTACTTTCTTGTGTACCCGTTTAAGTCTGAGTAAACCGTTTGTGCGTTGGTTGCCAGCAGAACACTGTAAATATTGCAGCGCTATCAAAACATTGCTCTGTTTGTTTGAGCATCCAAACCAGAACAAAATGGCCAACATTGGCTCAACCAATGGCATGAGTTTGGGGCGGAGCTATCTGTTGTTTGTTTGTTGTTGTTTTTTTCAGCCAATGGCAGGTGGGGGGCGTGTTCAGGAAATGTTGACCTTACTGGTGCAGAAATGACACACTTCAGCTTTAAATACCATTTGATATAATTTAGACATAAATGTGAATATAATAATTTATTCCGATGTCCCTTATGTGGATTTTAATGAATGGTGTGGCAGTATTTTGTAACTGGTCCTTTGGTTTGCAGCGGTCTGTTGCTGCAGGAAAACAACAGATTCTCAGAGGCGCTTCATTTCTATAAACTGGCCATCGGGAGCAGACCCACTCTAGCCGGTGAGTACAGCAACAGTCCTTAAACAAGAAAACTGAATCCAGGGCAAAATCCTTTCAAACTCTCCGGTCCGGTGAGCATGCATTTGCTCGTCTATTTTTGGCCATTTTAAGGTTTCTCATAGAATTTCTCATGTTGTTTTGAGTGTCATGGGAGGACATTATTGCTGTTCTGCTTGAATGAATAGATCTGCCCCAGAGACGACCATCATCAAATGAGCTATTGGGATCTTAAAAAAAGATGAGCATTTTGTTCGTATGTTTATATGAGGGATGTGCAACATGTTTTCAAGAGCAACTGTCCTGTGGCTGGTTAGGTTGGATTAGGCTCTGATTGACAGGTTTGAGGGAGATGATGTAATGATGATGAGTGTTCACCAGACAAACATACAGGTTAAATAACTAGAACCTTTTATTGCTTATATTACTGTATTTCGACAGGACATCTGAAACTTTCGCTGAGATGTTGTGTGTCTGAATCCACCTGTCAGTATAAATATTACAGCTTAGAAAAAATAGAAATCAATTCAATTGTCCAGCTCACTATCTGATTAGTTGAATGTTTGACAACTAGTGAACGTGCATGCATATTACGAAGACATGAATCATTTGGGGGAAGTTGTCACGTCCTCCATTATGAAATGCTATACTTCATATACACTTTTTAATGAGAATTTTGCTAACTTTTAACATGCATATAGTTTTTGTTACCTCATTAATTAAGGAATAGGCCTATTGCTGCTAAAATAAAAAATACAAATAAAAACATCAGTGTAAGAAAGCAGTACGTTTAAAATGAACCAGTTTAGGCAAACGGTGATTCAATATTAATCATGGTGAAAAACTTAAAAGAAATGCAACACCTAAAATATACACTGTCCCTTATAAATGCATATACATTTTCATAAAATCCTGACATGAAAAAAAAAAAGATGGATATGGATAAGTGAAATGTTAACTATTCATGTATATTTAATACTCACTATAAAATAATTGGAACAATAAAAATAATAATAATTTATTTATTTATTTATTTAGTATTTCTTGAAGAGAGACATTGAACTGCAATGCAAAATAAATAAATACAATTATATTAAAAATATATATTATAATTTTACAGTGTAGATTATTCCTTCCACCCAAAAAATAAAAATAAAAATAATAATAATAACGATAATAACACAGAAAAAAAACCCTGCTCTTGACATTGGTTGTGTAATAATTCTTATTGACACACATCTACTGGTTTGGATGTGTAGTAGTGAGACACACACACACACACACACACACACACACACACGTGTCGTTCTCATGATCTGCTGCGAGTTGAGTCGTGATGGATTTCCTCTTCCTGTGATATAAAGACATGAATATCTCTGTTCTGTGTGTATATGGACCATTAACATCATCGCCAGTAATCCTGCTGTTGACTTTTGGCACACTGGATAGTGAACAAGTGAATATATATTGGCACCTTATTGACGGGGCTGCTGATCTGTATAAATCAACCGTAAACGTCCCGACGGAGATTCTGCTTTGAGCCCCATTAAACCTCATGACCGTCTGCCAGCACACTGATACACTGATATTCAATCTTTCTCTCATTTAGCTGCCTACTTGAACACTGGGATCATCCTGATGAATCAGGGCCGTCTGGAAGAGTCCAAGCGCACATTTCTCACCTGCTCTGATATCCCAGATGAAAACCTGAAGGATCCTCACGCTCACAAGAGCTCCGTCACCAGCTGCCTGTATAATCTGGGAAAACTGCTTCATGAACAGGGTCATCAGGAGGTGAGCTGATCTCAGCACAGTTAAACCTTCAACATCTACCTGATTCACTTTCAGAAGAAACCGTTCTAGACTCATTGAGAAGAGTTCTTCAGTCCAAATGTACTTCAGAGAGTTTACAGTGCCTTTGCCGTATCTTGTTTTAATGAAAGGTGTGTGTTTTTAGGAGGCCATATCTGTATATAAAGAAGCCATACAGAAGATGCCCAGACAGTTTGCCCCACAGAGTCTTTATAACATGATGGGTGAGTCTGTCTGTCTGTATTATCAGTGTTTATAGTATGTTTTTTCTTGTTTATTTTCTGTCTCACAGTAGCGGTCTGTCTGTGTATGCTGCTCGTTCTCAGGAACACATATTAATAAAGATTTCTGTGCTCTTTATAGTTGATTTAGTCAGATCAACTGCTTCACAAATAAACTAAATTACAGTCAAGCATTCAAATATTATTCTTGGGAAAAAAATGATGTTTAATATGTTATCCAACACAATCTCCCAACCCACAATTCCCCCTCCTGTCTCATTTTCTCCTAATTATCTCCTCCTAACTCTTTATTTTTCACAGTGTTCTGAAAGTGTGTTTGTGTTCATTTATCTTGCATTTATCCGGCACAATAAAACAGCCAAAATGACCAGCATTCCCCTCTGAGATGAATACAGTCTGACCAAAGAGTATTGTGTCAAAATGTTAACCAATCCTTTCATTAATCCTCTCAATATATGCACCACTTTTCTGTGTTTCTCTGAGATATTTAAAGGGACAGATCATGTAAAAATGAAAATTCTCTCATCATTTACTCACTCTCACGTCATCCCAGATGTGTGTGACTTTCTTTCTTCTGCAGAACACAAATGAAGATTTTTAGAAGAATATTTCAGTTCTGTTGGTCCATACAATGCAAGTGAATGGTGACCAGAACTTTGAAGCTCCAAAAAGCATATAAAGGCAGCATAAAAGTAATCCATAAGACTCCAGTGGTTTAATCCATGTCTTCTGAAGTGACATGATAGGTGTGGGTGAGAAACAGACCAATATTTACTATAAATATCCACTTTCACTTTTACTTTTACATTCTTCTTTTGTTTCTGGTGATTCACATTCTTCCTGCATATCGCCATCTACTGAGCAGGGAGAAGAATTTATAGTAAAAAAGGACTTAAATATTGATCTGTTTCTCACCCACACCTATCATATAACTTCAGAAGACATGGATTATACCACTGGAGTCTTATGCTGCCTTTATGTACTTTATGGAGCTTCAATGTTCCGGTCACCATTCACTTGCGTTTCTTTACACTGTTTTTCTATATATATTATAATTTTGCCGACACTCATCTGAAGCAACTTACAATTGTGGGAAATCACAAGCAGTTTATCTATTATACAGGAGCAACAATACCAGCAGCACCGCAATATTAGCTTTAGAGTCGAACAGAAGTATAAGAAAAAAGATGTATTTATATATAATGCATCTAGGGAACTTCTTTACATATGTTTTATTTTTATTCTTTTAACCTACAATTTAGGTTACTACAAAAAAAAAGAAAAAAGAAATAATAATAAAAAGGTGTTCCTCATTGTAAGTGATGCCAAACAGTGATGTTTAAAGTGATTTATATTTCATGTTTGTACAGTATGTATCACAGACTGGTTTTGTGTATGTGGGCAGAAGGTTCCACTTTCACATTTCGCTGAGTTTCATCTGCAGTGGAGTGTGTGCATCTCTGCTGTGGAATCAAGGGGAGTGTTTGTGTGCTTCTTTAACCTCTGACCTGTTGACCCTGGTCTCGTACTGTCACAGGAGAGGCTTACATGAGACTCAACAGACTGACGGAGGCTGAGATGTGGTATAAAGAATCCCTTCGAGCCAAACCAGACCATATACCTGCACACCTGACTTATGGCAAACTGCTGGCCGTGACGGTAAAACACACATCGCTAATCAAACACACGTCATCTCTTATAGACTCACTGACTGTACGATTGTGAAGCCTTGAGGACACATAAACTATCACCCATGACGTTGGCATCAATAGTGCCATTCGCTGAAAAAAGCAGTCATGAGGAATCAACTTTTCCTTGATATTTTGACGTATAAGAGGTCATTCTACTATAAAATGTCACTAGGGGGCACATTAATTCATGACCGCCTCTACAGCGAAAAAAACATCTACACCTTTAAATTATGGTTGCTGAGCCAACAAATTGTTATTTCCAGTGTACCAGTTGAGCTACGTGAACAGTTGTGATGTTTAATATACATTTACACTATTTGGATAGGGATTTTGGACCAATGAGAATTCACTGTGGGCGGAGCTACACAGAAATATAAACCAATTAACTGACTAAATGTCTTAATGCACATTGAACAGTCGGCTCGTCTCATCTCATCAAGTGTTTTAGATAAAAGCATAAATGACTCATGAGTTAATCTCAATAAACACTCAGCGTATTCTCTCACTCAATGAAGTCACACTGACTCTCTGTCGCTTATCTAAAGAGAGCGCTTTCTCAAGGAACTCTTGAGCAAACAGAAGTCCCTTCGGCCCAAACACTTTTTCCTCTAAAGCTGAAACTTAAAACCAAACAAGAGAACAGTGTGATTGACTCCAGAGAGAAATGAGAGGAGATGTGTGTTAAACCAGACTGAGGAAGACGGTGAGTCCCTGCTCTTCATCCCTCGTCTGTCTCCTTTCATTTCCACTTGTACATCAGGCCACTGGCAGCTGATTAAATCAAGAAAACACCCTCATTTACAGTCTGAGCACAAAGCAGTGAGTGTTTGAAAGAGGGTTTGTTCACTATTCTTCTTGTGTGAAAAGAAAATCAAACATGAGAAACGTGAAAGACTCTCCAATAGTTTTGTGAAACATTAAATAAAAGTATTTACTTTCTTGATACTTATCTCTGGTCTTGTGAATGATTCATCTGTGCATATGTTACTCCATAGAAAAAATAAATAAATATGATTTTAATCTTATAATCTTTCTAAAGGCATCTTTAAACAGCCGAGTTTAACACTGAGTGTAGAGACGCAGTGAAAGCCAGAATAAAGCCTGCTCTGATCCACCTCAGCCGCTTGTATCAAAGACAGTTCTGATGCTGCTTAAATTCTGTGCATCAGATCAGCCTTAAACTCTGTTGTTGTCATGATGGAGCATATATTTCATCATTTAGTTTCATATTTAAAAAGTATTACTTTGTATTTTCATTTATTTCATATTTCTATATTCATAATTTTATATTTGTGTATTTGTAACTGTTGTGTAAATGCATTTATGCCACTCTGAGCAGCATTAAACGGTCTGTGTAAATGCACCTAAATGCAGCTTCAGGTGCAGCTTCAGATGCTGCTTCAAGTGCAGCTTTAGAAGCAGCTTCAGATGCTGCTTCAAGTACAGCTTCAGATGCTGCTTCAAGTGCAGCTTCAGGTGCTGCTTCAAGTGCAGCTTCAGAAGCAGCTTCAAGTGCAGCTTCAGATGCTGCTTCAGGTGCAGCTTCAGGTGCTGCTTCAGGTGCAGCTTCAGATGCTGCTTCAGGTGCAGCTTCAAGTGCAGCTTCAGATGCTGCTTCAGGTGCAGCTTCAGGTGCAGCTTCAGGTGCAGCTTCAGATGCTGCTTCAGGTGCAGCTTCAGATGCAGCTTCAGGTGCAGCTTCAGATGCTGCTTCAGGTGCAGCTTTAGGAGCAGCTTCAGGTGCAGCTTTAGGAGCAGCTTCAGGTGCAGCTTTAGGAGCAGCTTCAGGTGCAGCTTCAGGTGCAGCTTCAGGTGCTGCTTCAGATGCAGCTTCAGATGCTGCTTCAGGTGCAGCTTCAGATGCTGCTTCAGGTGCAGCTTCAGATGCTGCTTCAGGTGCAGCTTCAGAAGCAGCTTCAAGTGCAGCTTCAGATGCTGCTTCAGGTGCAGCTTCAGATGCTGATTCAGGTGCAGCTTCAGGTGCAGCTTCAGGTGCAGCTTCAGATGCTGCTTCAGGTGCAGCTTTAGGAGCAGCTTCAGGTGCAGCTTTAGGAGCAGCTTCAGGTGCAGCTTTAGGAGCAGCTTCAAGTGCAGCGTTAGGAGCAGCTTCAAGAGCAGCTTTAGGTGCAGCTTTAGGTGCAGCTTCAGGTGCAGCTTCAGGTGCAGCTTCAGATGCTGCTTCAGGTGCAGCTTCAGATGCTGCTTCAAGTGCAGCTTTAGGAGCAGCTTCAGGTGCAGCTTCAGATGCTGCTTCAAGTGCAGCTTCAGGTGCAGCTTTAGGAGCAGCTTTAGGTGCAGCTTTAGGAGCAGCTTCAGGTGCAGCTTCAGGTGCAGCTTCAGATGCTGCTTCAGGTGCAGCTTCAGGTGCTGCTTCAGGTGCAGCTTCAGATGCTGCTTCAGGTGCAGCTTCAGATGCTGCTTCAGGTGCAGCTTCAGATGCTGCTTCAGGTGCAGCTTCAGATGCTGCTTCAGGTGCAGCTTTAGGAGCAGCTTCAGGTGCAGCTTTAGGAGCAGCTTCAGGTGCAGCTTTAGGAGCAGCTTCAGGTGCAGCTTCAGGTGCAGCTTCAGGTGCAGCTTCAGATGCTGCTTCAGGTGCAGCTTCAGATGCTGCTTCAAGTGCAGCTTTAGGAGCAGCTTCAGGTGCAGCTTCAGATGCTGCTTCAAGTGCAGCTTCAGGTGCAGCTTTAGGAGCAGCTTCAGGTGCAGCTTCAGGAGCAGCTTCAGGTGCAGCTTCAAGTGCAGCTTCAGATGCTGCTTCAGGTGCAGCTTCAGGTGCTGCTTCAGGTGCTGCTTCAGGTGCAGCTTCAGGTGCAGCTTCAGAAGCAGCTTCAAGTGCAGCTTCAGGTGCAGCTTCAGATGCTGCTTCAGGTGCTGCTTCAGGTGTAGCTTCAGATGCTGCTTCAGGTGCAGCTTCAGATGCTGCTTCAGGTGCAGCTTCAGATGCTGCTTCAGGTGCAGCTTCAGATGCTGCTTCAGGTGCAGCTTCAGAAGCAGCTTCAAGTGCAGCTTCAGATGCTGCTTCAGGTGCAGCTTCAGGTGCAGCTTCAGGTGCTGCTTCAGGTGCAGCTTCAGGTGCTGCTTCAGGTGCAGCTTCAGGTGCTGCTTCAGAAGCAGCTTCAAGTGCAGCTTCAGATGCTGCTTCAGGTGCAGCTTCAGGTGCAGCTTCAGATGCTGCTTCAGGTGCTGCTTCAGGTGCAGCTTCAGATGCAGCTTCAGGTGCAGCTTTAGGAGCAGCTTCTGGTGCAGCTTTAGGAGCAGCTTTAGGAGCAGCTTCAAGTGCAGCTTTAGGAGCAGCTTCAAGTGCAGCTTTAGGTGCACCTTCAGATGCAGCTTCAGGTGCAGCTT